>NC_018314.1:288799-300104 GCF_000234665.1 Leishmania mexicana MHOM/GT/2001/U1103
GAGTGGGTGCGGTTATCATGCGTGCCGGAGCGTGTGTGTCTCGCTTCCGCGAGAGCCGCGCAGTCTCACATGGTGCCACTGACGCAAGCCAAAAAAAACCCGTACAAGGGAGAAGGGCAAACCGAGAAGAAGGGTGGGGTGGGGGGGGCGAGTCGATGTGTGCAGAGGCTGTGGTGCGTCGATGCACGCGCCACAGAGATACAGACGCGGGCTACGAGAGATACTCGCTGAAAGACGTACACATACACATACACATACACATGCACATGCACACAAACCACACTCGCCACCCCCTCCCCCTCCTCCTTCTCCCCTTCCTCGCTCGGTCGCTGCAACGTGACCGACTTTGGCCTTTTAGTTTAACACGAACGTGCATCAAAGAAACGATTGAAACAGGTGGCAACAGCGAGGGCGGCGAGGCGGACACGACGTCCCCCCTCCCCCTCCCTCCACCTGGTCTGCCACGAGAGACGAGGAAACACGAGAGAGAGAGTGAGGCACCCGCCACCCGTACGCGAATCGAAACACAGACAGACGCACTGGCAACGCCGCCGCTGCGACGGTGCGTAAGCACATACACATGTGTGTGTGTGTGCGCCAGGGGTCACGCCACCGCTGGCGGCACCACGAAGATAAGTCGGGATCAGAGCAGGCGAACAGATGCTCAAGAACACATGCACATGGGTAGGCGCATGCGTGCACGATGGAGAAGTTCGAAAACACGAAAGACGCAGGCAATAATGTAAGGAGATTGCACCCACCACCGTCTTCCTCGGTTCAGGGCATGGGGGCGGAGGGATGAGGTGGGGTGGGGGAGAAGGAAGTGGGTGAGGTGAGGCAGGGTGAGGGGTGGGGGACGGCGCCGCACTCCGCCCCCTCCTCCTCCTCCTCCTTTGTGGTTGAACAGCCGCCCATCATGCTTGACGCTGCGTGGGACACCACGACGCCACCCACCCCACCCCCTCTCTGCCTATCACGCATCCTTGGCGCGGTTTGCCCTCAGCTGTGTCGCGCTCGCGCTCTCTCTCGCGCTCGCTCGCTCTGTCTCGTTAACCTTTACACCGCCTTCGTCGTCGGCCTCACCGCCTTCAAGCGCGGCACACCCTTGCAAAGGCCCACCCCGACCAGCGTGCCGATGAGCGTTGGCTGCCAGTCGAAGTACAAGATGCACACCCCACCCACCCAGCACGCGTACTTGATCCAGCCGCTGAAGCTGCTCAAGATGCTCATGGGCGTCAGACCGTAGTAAAGGTACTCCATTACAAACAACGCGGCAATCACGTCCCACGGACCGAACTGCTTCTCCGGGGCGGCCGTGCTGCCATAGTAGAGGTAGTTGCTCAGCCACATAATCGCGCCCGAGAGGACGGCGGTGCCACCGCAGTACATCATCAGTCCGCGGGAGCCCAGTGTAGGCATGACGTGGTGGCACATGGTGTGCAGCAACATCATCGCATACGTCATGGCAAGGAAGTTATTCGTCAAGAACGAGTGCAGCAGCCACGTCCACGGGCGAACGTTGTTGTCGACCCCCCACTTCTCCAACCACCAGCGCTCCTCCGTGTTACTACCGGTGCTGCAGAGGCAAAAGACGGTGAAGATGACGAAGTTCATGGCGTTGACGCTGTTATAGATGTGCGGGAAGTTGGCGTAGTCGTCGCGCAGGCCGCGAACATGATCCATGAAGCTCTTCTTCCTGGCTTGGCCCTTGGCGTTCTTCTTGTTCTTGCTGCCCTTCGCGGAGGAGCCAGTCTGTTGATCGCCGTCCTCGTCCCCACCCTCCGTCTTGGTGTTCGACTCGTCACCCTCCGTACCGGTCTCCTCGGCGTTGCGGGCCTGCTGCTGCCGATCCTTCGCGCGTATCCAGCGATACTGGATGGCGTTCTGGGAGAGCAAGGAGGGCGTGGACAGCCGTGCCCTGCGCAGGAAGGTCGGCGTCGGCGTCGCACCGCAGCTAACAGGACTAGTACGAAGGTTCACATAGGGAGAGCGGAACTGGCGCTGAGGGATCCATGTTGCTGCCAGCGCCATCGACGGTGTCACGGGCAGAAAAACAGCCGTTGTCTTCATCGCCCCACGGAAGCACGGCAGCGAAGAGGGGCCGCTCGGGTGCGTCACGCTTCGCAAGACGGCCGAGGCGACGGATGTCGCGACTACGCAGGCACCGCGGAGGCGAAGCATCTTGTTACTTGGTTATATGTAGTTCCAGCTTCCACCCACGCAGGGAGGGGGGAGATGAGTGCAGACGTTGGTGACAAGAGAACACCAAGGTGAAGGGAGGGAGAGGGTGTCAGAGATGGTTCGCATGCGTTTCAACAAGGCGGAGTACAATGCGCCAAGACAGAGACACCGTCTACAACGAGGAGAGAAGTCTGCATGGGTTGATGGGGTGGTGCGCGTCTGGGAGGGCGTGGACATGCTGCTTAGGACACACGTCCAGAGCGCCCTCTTCGCCACATGTAGACGTCGTCCCACCCACGCTGTGGTCTCACGGACCTGTGCGCGCAAGGTGACACACACACACACACATACATAGCGTATCATCATTGCCTTCCATACACGAGGAAGAGAGATGGCCCTCTCATGCGCAGCCACAAGGCAGACTTAGCCCAGGTGGCTTGGGGGAATCGGGTGTGCACGAGCTACTATCTAAGAGAACACCGAGCAAGCAAAGCGGAGGGCAGGCTGGAGGCAAATGTTAGGTCGGCCCCGTCGCCGTCTCGAACATTACACCGCATAACCGACGTATGTATGTGTGTATGTGTGTATGTGTGTGTGTGGAGAGGGAGGGAGACGCATGCACCGAAGTACACACATACACACTCGTCTGCCTGTGCCTGTGCAGGGAGGGTTAAGCAGGGGTCCTTCCTCATCGTCCCCCCACACGGAAAATGACCGACACACCCGCACACGTGCCACTCCCCGCCTCCGTCGGAGAGGAGTAAGCTGGAAAGGTGAGCTTGTCGTACGCTGACGGGTGCACAGGGAGGGAGATCGGAGCCGTTCGCACACGCTGCCGTGTGGCAACGACGGTGACGTCGTGTTTGCCTCGCCACAGACACTGTCGTCTACGTCCGCCTCAGCTTCGACGTCACAGGCACCCCCGTCCCCCTTGCGCACCTCCGTTTCGTCCTCTACGTCGAATCCTCGGTATGCATGGAGAAGGACGAAGGATAGCCGCTGGCGGTGTGGGACCGAGAAACGTTGCGCCACGGATGCTGCTGGCGGCGGCTTGCTTCTTGGAGATAAGAGTCTTCTCCATGGTGCGGCTGCCACTGCAACGCATGGGCTGATGCGTATTGCGAGTTGCTCTCTCGCATGCTTGCAGAGGGCTGCCCGTTCACACGAGCATCGATTCCGGTCTTGTTGAACGGATTATGTGGTTGCGGCGTCGGCTGTGCCTGGTGCTGAGTAAGGGTCTCTCGGAGAAAGTGGCAAAGGTCAGCGATCTCGCGGTGAATAGCGTCCAGCTTCCGTTGATTCTGCTGGTGCTTGAGCGCGCGTGTGTGGGGATCAGTGAACGCCGCCGCAGAGCGTGCGTTTTTCGGGGTGGAGACGGGGGGTGGTGAGGGAGCAGAGACGCAAGTCGATACCCGAGATGATGTCGTTGCTGGTGCTGCTGTTGCCGCCGCCGGAACACCCGCGCTGTGACTGCTGCGGGACGGCAGAGACCGACGGACGTTCTTTTCGGAAGAGGCAGCAGTATGGGTGACAGTAGGGAGGACGGTGTCGTTGTTACTAGGTCGGTGCACGGTGGGATGGCCACGGGCTGCTGCTGCTGCTTCTACTCGATGCGCGCTCGACGACGGGAATGGCAAGGCGCCCGCACCGTGACTCGTGTAACGTGCCATGTCGGTGATGAGAGTTTCCTGTAAAAGCTCCTCCAATCGCGCCAGCTGCGTCGATTGCGCCTGCATCGTCTCCTGCATCGCCAGCAGCGTCGAGCACGCCTCGACCGCTTCGGGGCGATCCGGCTGTGTCGGCGAGAGCAGGCACCGGTGTCGCTGCCACAGTAACGCGTGCGGTGGCTCTGCTGTGCTCGTGTCATCCCTTGCTTCTCCCGTAGTCCTCATCAAGGAGTACGCTCGCGCGCCCTCATCAGAGCTATCGTGAGATATCGAACGACGCGCGACGACCAGCATCTCTCGCATCTGGCGCAGCTGTTTCTCCTGCTCCATTTTCAGGCGCTGCAGCCACGGCATGACCCACGTGGGTTGCGATGAGTTAGCATCGCCATCCACATCGCAGGCGCGCATGCTTCGCGGCCCGGCGTCGTGAGTGCGTCGGTGTTGGTTGGCGCGCTCGACCGACGAAGAGGGCGACGTCGATGCCGATGCTCCTGCACAAAATGGCGATGCTGTCACCTCTGTAGTGTCCTCGGTGCGTAACCGCAGCGGCGGCCCCACGTGCGAGCCTTCCATGCCCAACAACTCCAGAAGTGCCTCACGCACGACGCGGCCCAGTTCGTACTCATCTTCCATCAAGCGTTTCACGTCGCTGGCACAGCGCACAATGTCGTGATGCAGATGCTCCAAGGACAGCCGCGGAGGGGGCCGAGGGAGTTGCAGAGGACGCTGTGACGGTTCGTACTTCTGCAACTGCGGTGGTGCTGCGGATGGCAGAGCTAGAGGTGGGTTTGATTTACACATCGCCTTGGCAGGGGCCTCGCTGTCCCCTGTTTTCGCCCCCACATCAGCTGCGATGCCCGCTGATGTTGCCGTGTGGGGTGCCCCCTCGCTGCTCTTCTTGTCGTTCCCGCCCTTTGCACAAGCGGCAGAAGCTCGAGGAGGCGATGGTGATGTGCGATCTACCTCTGTGTCTCGCTGCTGCTGCGGTTTCTGATGGCGCAGCTGACGATGCGCTGCGCGCAGTTCTTCGAGTTGACGCACCTGTTCGTGCAGCTGGACTTCGCTCATCGACACACGCGCCGCAGCCTCTGCTCTACAGCGACTGCTGTGCAAGCCGCTACCTGATGAGTGGCCGTGGTACGCCCGCGGCTGCTCGTGTGCATCCTCGTGGTGGGGCGTTGTTGTCGTTAGCGCCTCAACGACTGCTGCAGGCAGCGCCGATCCCTGTGCGGCCGAGAGTGCGGGGGCCAATGATGAGGACAAGGCCAGCGGAATGCGAAAAGATGATCGATGGAATGGTTGTTGCGTCCAGTGCGTCACGTCTCTGGGGCGTGCGTCCGCGGCAGACATGCCAAACGTATAGAGGGCACGCCACTGTGCCTCTGAGCGCGCCAGGTCGAGAGAGAAACGGCGCTGCTCTGTCGGCGACGCTCGTCTGCATGCATGCGTGCGTGTGTGTGTGTGTCTGTGTCCGTGCCTGGAAGAGGGTGAGGGGAGGGGGGAGGGAGAAACGTGTGGAATGTGGGGTGCATGGGGGACAGGGGGCCTCGTCGCTGCAGAGAGTTCGCCATAATGCCTCCCTCACCATCGTTGGCATCGACAATGTAGTGAGGGGGAGAGAGGCCAAACACCAGCACAGACCTCTCCCCCTCTCACACACACACATCCCTATACACCCCGACGTGAGCGAGCGCGTCTGCCGCCGACTCACCATACAACGGCAACAGAGAAGGGGAAGCCAAGCCATGAGCATCGTGTCTTTTCATCTATCGGTGGTGACGCGGATGCAGGCGGAAAGGCGCGCGCACACACATCGACGCACGCGCCCTCACCATGTGGGTATGCGCACTTAAAAGCACACCTTCAGCGCCTTGGCCGCCTCATCACGCACGTCGGAGCTGGGGTCCTTGAGCAGCTGACGCAGGATCTGAAGAATGACACCGGCGCGCTCCATCTCATCGAACTGAAGGGGCGGCAGCACGGCATCCGCGCTGGCTGCAGCACGACCATTCCTACTACCGCTGCCAGCGAGAAGCGGAGGTACGGGCTTGTTCATCAAGATGCTGTACGCTATGGTGCCAGAGGGAAGCTCCGGCTTGTAGGAGGACGTGGGCGTGGGCGTCGACGTCCCGGAGGTTGTAGCCTCGCCATCCTTTGCCTCCAGAAACTGCGCCGGCGTCGTCATGGCGTGCACCTCGGGTGAGCTCACAAGGAGCACCTCCAAGATAATCTTTGCCACCATCAAGCGCACATTCAGCACCGGATCTCGGGCAAGTTGGTCCAGCAGTGGAATGAACGTGGATGTCTTGTCCACCCGTAGCCGCATTGCGATGCGCAGGAGAGCACTACGGCTTAGGTACGTCTCCCATGCGGGCGCGTAGGCGTAGATGCGTGGCCAGAGCACGTCGTCGACGAATGTGTTTGCATTGAGCGAGCCGGAGGCGGCGGCGACGGCATCGGCAGAGGTGTCGACGCCTTCAGTGTCGTAGCCCGCGCCAAATTGCCTGCCCGCACTGCCCTGCCTCGTTCCGCCGCCGCCGCCCCCCGCACCAGTGCCGGGTGCACTCCGGCTGCTCGCGAGAGCGAGTCGCACACACATCCGCTCCACCGCGTCGAGCGCAGCGTCGCGGACCGCCTTGACCTTGTCGAAAAGGACCGCCACCAGCAACGTCAGCAGCTCGGTGCGAGCCAGTTGGTATAGCGGGTGCGTGTGCGCCCACAAGGCGGCGTCCTCACCGCCTTGTTGAGCCATTAGAGCGGCATCCGTCACGGAGCCGCGCGTCGTCTCGTCCGTGCCGCCCTCGCCAGACACGCGCCTGGCATTGACGGCGCTGAAGTCCATGAAGGAAATCCACTGCACATTTGCGTGTCGTCCGTGCGACGCGGGCGCGGAGGCAGCGGCGGTCGTCAGCAGCAGAGATCCACAGAGGTGGGCTAGGAGCAGCGCGTACTGCTCACGCAGCCGCCACAGGTCGTGCTGGGACAGCTGCCGAAGGCACTGAAGAAGGGCGTCGTACTGCACCTCATCGGGGCTGCGGTACGGCGCGTCTGCGTCGTTTTCTCTGCCCTCCTCTCCGTCCCCGTCTGGGCCGCAAGTCGGCGAAGCGTCGCCTTCGCCACCCATCAGCTGACCCTGCGCCCGCCCGTTGCGGGGCTGCCCTTGCCGCTTCGCGTGGGGCGGCGTTCGCATGCGCATCAGTAGAAAGTCCGTGAGCTGAGAGACGAGGGCCAGCTGCACTGTGGGCCTGTTGCCAGTCATCAGCCTCAGCAGCGTGTTTGTATTGGAGTGCAAGTAGCGGGCCCACACAGGCGGCTCTTCATCGTTTCTTGTGGATGTGGAGGAGGCGGACCGTGTCAGCGGTGACGGGTCTGCAACGACCAAGAGACTCAAGGTTCGCGATAGCCCCGCGAGGGCCTCGGCAGAGCGGCAGAGGACGCGTGTATCGCTGTCACTGGCAGCGGCAAGGACGCACTGCGCGATGGCGTCCAGTAGTTGCAAGAGCGGCTTGCGTAGCGAAGGGAGCAGCGAAGACTGCTGCGAGGTGACGCATGCCTTTGCGCGCGCCTTCTCATCACCAGCCCCGGCCGAAGAGCTCAGCCGGAGCACCGCCTCCGTTGCACTACCGAAGCACTGCGCCGCGCACCGCGCTGCGATGGAGCGCACCTCGACCTCCTCGTCATCCACCAGGTCATGCAGCGGTGCCGTCCCAAACTGCGCGGCGCACGTCCAGAGAGAGGTAAGGAGGTGCAGTGTGTGCCCCAGCCATATCTGTGCGCGCAGGTGATGGGCGGTGGGCCCCGGAGCGGGCGACACAGCGGCCCCCTCGGCGAGGGAGGACACGCGGACGATAAGCAGACAGAAGGTAGCGGTCAGTCGTGGCAGTCGCTGCGCAATCAACCACCGCGCCTTCCAGTTGATGTAGCGCGGCACCCAGCGCAGGGTGGCGGCGAGGAGGATGAAGAGCTGTGCGCACACGGCGTCGAGAATATGCGAGGGGGGTGCGTCGGCAACACTGGCCGGCGTTGATGTGCTAAGGAGCGAGCCGGCCTGCGGAGCGGCGGAGAGTTGTACGGCTGCCTCTGCCGTGAGGCGCTGCACTGCATCAAGAGCGGCTTCGAGAAGAGCGAAGTCTACGGAGGCGGGGCTCTCTTCTGCTCTGGACGGTGCTTCTGCCGCAGCGGTGTCGAGCTCTAGCACGCTGCCAGCGGCGGTCATAGCAGCCCACAGGGCCGGTGCCGTCATGGTCGTGCCAGCAGGATCGACGTGGCGGGAGGACGGCGTCGACGCGGCCGCCTCACCTGCGTGCTTCTCAGCAGCCCCGTGGTCCTTTTCCACCTGATGCTGGAGTTGGACGGTGACTCGAAGCACGTTCAGCAGCGGAGGAAGGGCACTGGGCGGCACCAACACCTGCAGCAGCATTGGACACACCGCCGACAGGGAGAAGACGCCGGCGACGGGTGCGGACGTGCCGCTGGTGCTCGCGTTCGACAGGGCGCGTGTAGATGCGCAGGAGTGAAGGATGCACGGGAAGTCGACGCAAAGCGGGAGCGCTCGCAGCAGCGCACGGCGCACAAGTCGGTGGAGACGAAAGACGGAGACGGCGTTGAGGGTACCAGGCAGCCACTTGGCGCTGCCCTTCTCCGTCCCTCCGCCAGCGGCGGGCGTGGTCGTCATCAGGAAGGTGGCGTCATCGGGCATGTTAGGGGTGGCAGCGGTGGCAGCACCCGCGGTGGTGCTCGCGCACGCGAAGCTGACGTCCCACGCGCTGTACGAAGCGAGACGGGACTCGCTTGGGCCGACGCCGACCTGCAGCATCATGCAGCTAGCATCCAGGCCCAACCGGTGGTGAGGGCTTTCTAACGTCGTCGTGGATGCAGCGGCGCTGCACACGTCAAGTTTCATGAGAACGTGGTGGCGCAGAAGAAGATCTGCCAGCAGTCGCTGTGCCGTGACCAGAGCAGAGCGCATGAGGCGCCCGATGCTGTCCGTGAGCACCTTCATCGATGTGGATGTCGGAGAGGGCGGCATTGACACTGTGCGCGCGGACACGGCAGCGGCGACGCAATATGCCACGTGGCGGCGCGTCATGCGGTGGAGGAACATCTGCAGCTCCGCTGTAGTCAGGAGTGGTTCAGCCGGTACGCGGATCCCTGACCATGCATCCACTTCCGCATCCGCATCTATCGAGGTGGCCTTGTTTTTCAGGTGGGCCGCACGGGAGCCGGCACTGCTTGACTTGGCCCTCTGTTGCTGCTGCTGCTGTTCGACCTCCCACAGTGCTGCTTGGATGGTGTGCAGCAACCCGCTCACCGTCTCCACAGCCGCCGCCACCGGGCCGGGGTACGGTGACTCCAGAAATCCCTGAAGCATCTTGATCAGCGAGCGCCACCGGCAGCGCAGCACATCACGACGTTCATCGCAGCACAGGTAATCAAAGAGTGAGAGACTGCCGTCCGCGTGCAGTCGAGCAGACCTGGACGTGTCCGCATCGGTGCTCGGGGACGTGACAGTTGCAGCGGGTGCTGGCGGGCCCAGCGCGTCCATCCACCGGACAAGGCCCGCCACCAACGCCCGCGCTCGAACGTTTACAGAGAAGAAGTCGTCACCGCTGCCGCTGTCGGCATCCGAGGCGTAGGCGGCACCGTAGAGGTCTAAGTCAGCGCCCGAGAGCGGCAGGCAGGCCGCTGGAGGCTCCGCTCGAATCGTTTGCCCGTTGTCCACACGCCGGCGATGCCTGCGGAAGCAGCGAAAGCTCGCCATTCCTCGGCTGGCAGAGGCAGCACTGCCACTCCTGCACCTTCCACAAGCGTCGCTCGCATCGTTGCAGAGGGAGGCGAGGGGACCGCTGCCATCAAAGAGCCATGGCCCTGTTAGGGCAGCGTAGGCCCCGCTCCACAGGAACTGCACGGACTCGTCCTCCAAGGCAAGGGCGTAGCAGCGCTTTCGAACGTCCTCTTCCGTAGGAGCGGGAGGGTCCGTGACGTCAGTTGCTGAAGAGGATGTGTTTGAGTCCCTGCCGCTGACAGTGGACGACGCGCGCGCTGCGGCGGCCCTCGCTTTCATGGTGAGCCGGTGCTTCCGTAGAAGCTGTTTCCGCACTGCCGCCATAAGCCGCGACGTCGACGACGCGCCATCGTCGGTGTCTCTCTTGTCCACTGCGCCGGCAGTCCAGCTCGGGTTGCTGTCCTCGCTTTCCAAGTATTCAGCCGCTTCGTTGGCATCCATCGACGTTGCTGTGGTTGTCATGTCTGCCTGCAGCACGGAGATCGGCACGTACTTGAGATCCCAGCTCTCCAGTGTCATGTCACGCTCGAGTGCCACACCAAAGAACAGGTGGGGAAGCACCACCTGTGCTGCGAACTGCCGCGTCTCCTCCGCACTGCTGGATGCGAGCAACAAGCAAACCGGCTGCACATCCTCGACAGACAGGAAGGCTCCAAAGTTGTTGCCGGCTGCGCTGTTGAAGGTGCTAGATGCGCCCGGTGAACTGCTGCTGGACGACGAGATGGTAGGCCCCAGCGGTGCGCGACGAGGCAGCGTCACCCCGAGCAATGCCATCCCGGCCACCAGCGCCAGCTGCGGGTCATCTTCTTCCACGCATCGCAGGAGATACGGCACAATCTCCGTCTCCGCCCAGCGGCTTCCGAGCCTGTGGCACAGGTGGGGGAGGAGAAGAACGGCTCGATAGCGGTCCTGCTTGCGCTGCCGCGGCTCCCTGGAGAGGTCTTCGGCATCACCGGCAGACACCAACGCTTCGGTCGCGCTACCGCCCTCATCGTCCTCGCCAGACCCGCGCGCTACTGCAGCGTAGCCGCTTCGATTCGGCAATGGCCAGTGGATGAGATTCTCCAGCACCGCCAGCGCCACCACGCGGTTCTCCATGCTTGGAGGTTCGTCGTTTTCTATGCTAGTGCCTGTGCTCGTGTGCTGCTATTCTGTGCGTGTGCGCATGAGAGGTGAGGTGAGGTGCAACGTGTGGGGGAAGGGGGGGGGTGCAGGGCGGTGCAATGCATAGCCGAAGGAGACTTCTTGGCGAGTTGGAGCGTGTAGGCGGGTCTTGAGGTTTGGAAGGGGGGGGGAGGGCGCAACAGAGAGAGAGAAACAGTGCTCATGCACGCGCAGAGTGTCCGAGAGCCTCACGGCACGCCTGGACGGGGCTCGGCACTCGCACTGATCCCAAAGGGGGTGCGTGATCGGCACCCTGTGAGGAGGCGTTCGCGTGCGTGCCACAAGCGCTTCGCACCGTTGCCCCCTTCAACGATAACCAGCGACCGTCCGTAGCCGTCGTTTCCTTCTACGGTTCTCTTGGTGCGTGTGTGCGCGTGTGTGTGCGTGTGTCCGTGGATGGGAATGCAGTGCTGCTTCACACGCGCAGACACACGCGGGCGCCAACACGCGCAGACACAGCAGTTGGAGGAGGGGGAGGGGGGAGAGGGAGAGGGAGGTATAGGTATGG
>NC_018314.1:300155-305529 GCF_000234665.1 Leishmania mexicana MHOM/GT/2001/U1103
CACCCATCCATTCCGTTCGCTTTATGCTTTATTATCAACGACTTGATCGGTTACACGTGTGCTTACACGACGCCCTCGTAGTTCAAGGCCCTCCCCCTCCCCTCCCCCTCCACCAAAATTGAAGCAAGTAAACGGGCAGACAAGGCAGAACAGAGATGAAAACGGCGAAGGTCACGCGGGTCGTGAGCGGCCCCGAGGAGACACATGAGCACCAAGTTCAGTGGCCGACTACCCGTCCAGCTTTGCGTACTGCAGCACCAGATGCCGACCGTACAGGTGCGTTGCTTTGAGCGTCTCCAGCGCGCGTGCCGCCTCGGCCTCGGAGAGGAACTCGACGAAGGCAAAACCCCGATGGTTGTTCTCGCGGTGGGAGGAGAAGGCGTGGCTCTTGCGCGGCACACGCACGGTACGGATCTCGCTGAAGGCGGAGAAGAGCTCGCGTACGTCCTTCTCGGTCGCCTCAAAAGGGAGGTTCTTGACGATGAGCTTCTGCGGGTCGCTGCCGGGCGGCACCTTTGATACCGACGCAGAATTCGAGATGGCGCCACTTCCGCCGTTGTCTGGACTTACGCCACCGGCGCGACGGCGAGCGATGACGGCGGTCTTTGTGGGGTCGAACTCATCGTGATTTCCACCGTCCGCGTCAGCTCCAGCGAACCGTCTCGTGGTGCCCTGTGGTGCCGCGGTGGTGTCTGCCACACGTGCCTGCTGCTGCAGCTGAGCGGTGTGCTTGCTGACGACGCACGACAGAGTGCGACCCGCCAGGGTCTTGCCGTTGAGCTTCGCCACACAGTAGGCCAGGGTGCTCTGGTCCGCCACGGTGAGGAAGGCTCGGCCTTGCTCCTGCTGGAGGACGAGGCGCTTGATGAGTGTCTCTGGCGCGCGGGCCAGTCGCGGGCATGCATCCAATAGGAAGGCGTGCAGCTCATCCTCGGTGGTTTGAAAGGGGATGTTGGTGAGAAACAGCGTGTACACCATCGCCTTGGCGACCACGGCGGCAGCAGAGTCACCGGTGTCGGCGTCCGGATCGTTGTCAGCGGATGGGCCACCCACCAGCCCTAGGTCTGAGGCAGCTACAGCTGAAGCGCTGCCGCCCTCGCCGTCTTCCATCAACGCCCCGACCGGTGCCCACTCGAGGAACAGCGGCGCTGTCTTGAAAAGCTTGTAGGAGAGCCGCGTGAAGGCGATGCGCGCGTCTTGCGGATGCGTGTAGCGGAACAGCGCAAACGTCCCTGCAGACGGGAAGGCCGACGTCTCTAGCACACCGAAGCGCACAAATAACTTTGTGAGCTCCGCTGCATCGTTGCCATCCTTTAGCTGGAGGTTCTTCACGAGAATGGTCGTGTTCGACCGCGACTTCAGAAAGTTCTGCGTGGCACCCTCTAGGAGATCAAAGGCAATCCCTTCGTCGCTCAGCACTTGCTGCACCTCGCTCGTCAGATACGCCTCTGCGATGGCCGCGCGCACGGCGGCACCCTTGGCACCGACGCCGACGACATCCTCCGACCGCACGCCAAGCCGCTGCGCCACCGTCTCCACGGCCGCGTGGCTGTTCATGTACATTGTGTTCCACGTCACTTGCCCGCCTCCGCCCTCCTTGCCGCGGCGATCCGCCTCGCGCTGCTTCTTGAACTGGGAGGATCCAGCAAGAGTCGCCCCGTTCAGTGCACCATTGGCTGCTTGAGCGGCTGCCGTCGAGGCGAGCGCAGCTTCTCGCTCCATCACACGCTTGCTGTGGGGGTCCTCTTCGGCGGCGCTGACGCGGAGCAGGCGACCCATGAGGATGGCACCGCGGCACAACTGAAGCGCTCGCACCGCATCCTCGCCCGATGAAAAGCGCATGAAGGCAGCGCCTTTGTTCTGCCGCGTGTCTTTGGTGAGGGGGATGTGCACCGACTCCACGGGTCCCACGAGGGAGGCGGCAAACTGCTTCAGGTGCTCTTCGGTGGCGATGTACGGGATGTTGGCAAGGCGAATGCGGTGGGACGCACGCGCGATCTCTTCCTGCGCCTCCTGCGTCATGGCCGCAGGGTCATGGTCAACACCTTTCTTCCCTAGATTCGTCGAGTTAGCGGCATTCATAGCCGTAGCAGGGATGTCCCCGTCGACATCACTGTCGCGCGTGGAGGCGACGTCGTCCGCGCCATCTTCTCGCCGCGCCGTTTCTTTCGCATCCACCGCGCTGTGCGTCAGGGGGCCCGCGAGTCTGGCCAGGAAGTCCATGTCGCTCACTTCCCCCAGCGCTTGCTGCCGCGACAGGGCCAGACGCTCTTGTTCGGCCTCGTCGTCGTCATTGGTGTCGCCGCCGTCAGCGGCACGCCTCTCGGCTTGCTGGCGGCTCCTCCGATGCTGCGGCGTCTTCTCGCCCATAGCGGAATTCTTCGGCTCATCCTCACCCGCCGCAGCTGTAGACGAGGTATCCGGAGCCAGGAGCACCTCTGCTGCCCACGTGGGCCCTTCCGTCGCCTTGCTTCGCAGCTCTACAAACTCACGCTGACGGCGTGCGAGGCCGTCCGCTAAGGTCGCACCGGTGTCACTGTCCTTCTGCCCATCCTCCTGGTCACTGTCGCGCGCACGCTTGCGAGTCGGCGCCTGCTCGCGCGACGTCGTGGACGAGGTGAGCCCGGAGGCGTGGGCATCGTCTGCGGCGCCAGCTCTCGATTTGCCTCTGCTCTTCCGGCCGCTCATCTCTTCTCCCTGCTGCTGCTGCTGCTGCTGCTGCTGCTTGCGCAGCTGATTCAGCGTGACGCCGACCTCGTTGAGGCCCTTCGCCAGCTCGACCTTCAGACGAGAGCTGCGGAAGAAGGAGCTGTTAAAGTACTCGGCGACAAAGTGCCCCGCCGCTGAGGTACGGAAGCCGACAAACGCCATGCGGAGGATCATCTTGGGGGCCTTGGCTGCTGCGACTGCGCCGACGGAGCCCTGCCGTTGCTTCTGATGCCTGTGGTGGTGATCCCGGTCCGTGGCCGTGGCGGGTCTGCGAATAAACTGCACGTCGGTGATCTCCAGCAGCGGAGCCTCTCGCGGCGCCGTGCGCAGGAGGTGCTGTTTCAGCTGCTCCTCCGTGCAGTCGTTTGGTAGGTTGAGAATGCGCACACGCGACATGGCGCGTTTGTTAGCAGTGCGATGCTGCGAAGGACATGTAGATCGTGTCACGGGAGGGCGAGCAGAGGAGAGATGAGGAAAGTTTTAGTTGGACAGAACACATACACGCAGAGACATAATACACATAAAAGGATTCTGGCAGGAGGCGGCAACGGCACCACCATCACACTAGCACCGCCGCGCGCATGCGAGGGGGCCCCTCTCCCCCCGAACACTCACACACACAGACACAGACGTCGGTGCGTGTACCTTCCTCGTGCTGAGTTCATCCGCGAGCACTGCATACACAAACATACACACAGAGGGAGGGGGAGAGATGTGAAGCAAACAAGAACAGAAAAAAAGGTTACAGGTAAAGCAAGCAGAAAAAAAAGGCCGCGTACGCACACACGCACACATACATACATACATACATATATGTGTGTGCAGACGTATATCTATATGCCACGCACATGCACACCAATACATATGCATGTACATCGGTACAGACCTAAACACACGTTCGCCCATACACGTGTGTGCGCCGACGCGGCACCGCTGTCAACGCCTCTTTCACCCATGTCCAAAGCACGATCGCTGGCCCCTCCCCTCACCTCCCTCTCCGTTGTGCCTTCACACCACCACGCACGCGGGTGCCGTTGGGTGCCGAACACACACACATAAAAAAAAAACGATGAGTCCACGTGAGGGGAGAGAGAGGGGGGGGAGTGGGCGGGACTCGGGCGGCATCGGCGCTCGCTCTACCGAGCAAAGATAAAAGAAAACGGTAACGATGCCCAAGGGCAGCGCAAACAAAGTTCATTAAGCGTGTGCGTGTGTGTGTGTCCACATCCTCTGCGGTATACAGGATGGGGCCAAGCCGCCACGCGGCACCCAACCCACCCACCTCCTCGACCGGGCCCCGCCACAGACCTCATCGCGTGGCGCGAGGCATCGGTAGACACACACGCGCTACAGCAGTGCGCCGACTCGGCTACCTGAGCACGGCCGCTGGCTCAGGCTCTACCTGGCCCCACGCGTCGCAGGTGTCCGCCTCACCGCCGCTCCCACTGTGCCGGCCACCACCTCACGCACCTCATCAGGGTGACGCTCAGGCCCCCTGCCAGCAGGCAGTGATGGCCGGGTGGGATGTGTTCGAATTGCGCTGGCATTTCGCCTGTCATAGGGATGGTGCAAAGGTGCTCGCTGTCGCAGGTCGCACCGGCGCAACCATGTCCACGACATGAGCGCCGACATGGCAGTCGCGATGCATCGCTCTGGCCTCCCCACGTCGTAGGCACGTGACCACGTCACCAGCAAAAGCGGTTCGGCATTGGCAAGGGATGGAGGGGGAGAAGGGGGGTGGGGAAGGGGGTGCTTGGCTTCCAGCCCAAACAGAGCGTGGTCCACTGGACCCTGGGATGCCGCGCATTGCGGCGTGTGTGTATGTGCGCCTCCCCCCTCTCGTCGTCGTCAAGGGGTTTGCATTCGGGTACCAAAGGAGAAGAAACGCGAGAGCTGTGCAACGGCCGGGCAGAGGCGTATACCGACACACTCACACTCCGACGCGCGCACCAGGAGGGGACGGCGGCTCAAAGCACGTTCGCCCTTCTTCCCCTCTATAGAGTCTCGATGATACTGTATGTGCCGATAACCATGATGAGCACTCCCACGAGAAGGTACACGTAGCAGCGGATGCGCTTGAAGGTAACGCACGGCGTCGCAACGAAGATCTTCTTCCAGTACTGCAGCGTGTTGCGGTCCGCATCGGGGTACGCCACGGCATACTTCACATGCATGGCGAGGACCGACGGGATGATCATGACCATGCACACTGACGGCAGCGCGCCAATGAACGCGACGACGGTGTTGACGGCTGAGGTCGGCATCCCCATGGCCAGGGCCCAGATAACAAGATTGATGAGCAGACGGAGGCCGATGCCTATCCAGCTATGTGGTTTGCACCTCACCGTCTGGTCAATCAGCTGCATCGCTGGCATGAACTGCACCGGGTAGGTGAAGATGAGGTTGAGCATAAAACACACGCGCACACTCGTACCCCACGGCGAGTGCGCCACCTTGGCCACCAGCGAGGTGGTCATGGAGTTGCCGTAGGCGAGGTAGCCAGTCAAGCCAAACAGTATGTACCAAGCAATCACGCCGATGATGACAAGGGTCGCCATCTTGAGCACCAGCCGCTTCTTCGTGCAGGCGGCGTGCACCGGCAGGATGATGGCAATGCCCTCCAGCACCATCATGTTGTTGGCGAGGTTATTGAACCAGCCCACGG
>NC_018314.1:305629-328129 GCF_000234665.1 Leishmania mexicana MHOM/GT/2001/U1103
GCTGGCTGTACATGAGCAGAGCCCAACTGCGCAGGGCCATGCACNNAACAAGAACCAACNCAATCCGGCGCCGCACACGTAGCGGCACACTNGCGAGTAGGTGGTCACATCGCTGCGGTTGATCGTCACCTTCACATCCACCAGCATCCGCGTACAGTCGATGACGGCGGCGCCCATGAGGACGGTGAGGATCACAGAGACTGCGTAGCCTGCATCGGGGTAGAAGGTGGGCAGTAGGTACACGCCGGTGCCGACGTTTGCTTTGAAGACGTGGAAGGCGGACTTGTAGATGTTTGTGTTCTCCTTTAGCTCACCGGCGGCGAGGCGGACGACAGTCGTGTCATCCTCGTCGTCTATTTCCAGGTACTCCTGCGCCTTCTGGTCGTTCTGGGGGACGGAGGGGTCGCCATGGCTCGCGTCCCCGTCGCCCTCCACCTCAGCCCCGCTCATGAAGTCCTCGATGAGGGTGCTGCGGTGATGTTCGTCCTCCATTTGCGTGAGATGTGCGGGTTCGTTGTCTGATGCGGTGCTCGGGAACCTGGTCATGCGTGCGAGCAGGAGGTGGGTGGGTGGGGATGGGTGGGGCGGTCAATCGAATTGGGGGGAGGGGGAGGGGGGTTATTGTGGTAAAGGGAAAATAAGGACGGGTCCAAAGGAAGGGGGGGGTGAGGAGAGAGAGGGTGGGGTGGGGGTGGTGGTGGTGGTCCAACGCCGCCGACGAGGAGAGAGAACGCTGCGCCGTACCGTGGCAGCTCTGAAGAAGCTGCGAAGGGAGCAGTTCGGTCGCGGGCGGTTGTGCCAGCGACGGCCACTTCAGAGGGAGGAGGGGGTGAGGGGTGGGGAAAAGGGTGCTCGGCGTACGGAAGCCCGCCTTGCACCCACTGTAGGAAAGTTGAGGAGTAGGATGAACCTTGGGAAGAGGGGGGAGGGGGAGGGGCCCACAAAGCCAGTGGAGGCGTGAGAAAAGACTGCGTGTGCCCACAGATTAGGCGAGGGGGAATAGGCGCGTTCCGTCGGAGACGGGAAGATGGTGACCCTCTCAAAGCCTTCCACCGATCCATATCACCGCTATGGCTCTCTACTGCAGTCATCTCTGGCTGCTTCTGTGTGTGCGTGGGCGCACGTGTGTGTGTGTGTGTGTGCCAATCGTGCGCTTTCCGTGTCGCACCGAAGTGTCACAACACACAACACACAGCACACACACATATCCGAATAAAGCTATAAAAGAGAAATGTTACCGTTACCTGTGCGCTTAGTACCCATACCCCACGCGTGCGCGTGTGTGTCCACATCCTCTGCGGTATACAGGATGGGGCCAAGCCGCCACGCGGCACCCAACCCACCCACCTCCTCGACCGGGCCCCGCCACAGACCTCATCGCGTGGCGCGAGGCATCGGTGGACACACACGCGCTACAGCAGTGCGCCGACTCGGCTACCTGAGCACGGCCGCTGGCTCAGGCTCTACCTGGCCCCACGCGTCGCAGGTGTCCGCCTCACCGCCGCTCCCACTGTGCCGGCCACCACCTCACGCACCTCATCAGGGTGACGCTCAGGCCCCCTGCCAGCAGGCAGTGATGGCCGGGTGGGATGCGTTCGAATTGCGCTGGCGTTTCGCCTGTCATAGGGATGGTGCAAAGGTGCTCGCTGTCGCAGGTCGCACCGGCGCAACCATGTCCACGACATGAGCGCCGACATGGCAGTCGCGATGCATCGCTCTGGCCTCCCCACGTCGTAGGCACGTGACCACGTCACCAGCAAAAGCGGTTCGGCATTGGCAAGGGATGGAGGGGGAGAAGGGGGGTGGGGAAGGGGGTGCTTGGCTTCCAGCCCAAACAGAGCGTGGTCCACTGGACCCTGGGATGCCGCGCATTGCGGCGTGTGTGTATGTGCGCCTCCCCCCTCTCGTCGTCGTCAAGGGGTTTGCATTCGGGTACCAAAGGAGAAGAAACGCGAGAGCTGTGCAACGGCCGGGCAGAGGCGTATACCGACACACTCACACTCCGACGCGCGCACCAGGAGGGGACGGCGGCTCAAAGCACGTTCGCCCTTCTTCCCCTCTATAGAGTCTCGATGATACTGTATGTGCCGATAACCATGATGAGCACTCCCACGAGAAGGTACACGTAGCAGCGGATGCGCTTGAAGGTAACGCACGGCGTCGCAACGAAGATCTTCTTCCAGTACTGCAGCGTGTTGCGGTCCGCATCGGGGTACGCCACGGCATACTTCACATGCATGGCGAGGACCGACGGGATGATCATGACCATGCACACTGACGGCAGCGCGCCAATGAACGCGACGACGGTGTTGACGGCTGAGGTCGGCATCCCCATGGCCAGGGCCCAGATAACAAGATTGATGAGCAGACGGAGGCCGATGCCTATCCAGCTATGTGGTTTGCACCTCACCGTCTGGTCAATCAGCTGCATCGCTGGCATGAACTGCACCGGGTAGGTGAAGATGAGGTTGAGCATAAAACACACGCGCACACTCGTACCCCACGGCGAGTGCGCCACCTTGGCCACCAGCGAGGTGGTCATGGAGTTGCCGTAGGCGAGGTAGCCAGTCAAGCCAAACAGTATGTACCAAGCAATCACGCCGATGATGACAAGGGTCGCCATCTTGAGCACCAGCCGCTTCTTCGTGCAGGCGGCGTGCACCGGCAGGATGATGGCAATGCCCTCCAGCACCATCATGTTGTTGGCGAGGTTATTGAACCAGCCCACGGGGATGCGGTTGCCGGCGACGTTGCAGCCCGGGTGAACACCGTCCTGGTTGAGCTGTACGAGCGACGTTGCGAAGCAGGATATGAGGGAGTAGAAGACACTGACGGTGGCGATGATGGAGCCGATGGCGAGCAGCGAGAGGTTGTCGGAAAAGCACGTCATGGGGAAGCACAGGAAGAGCATCACCGACACCCACAAGTACTTGGAGCCCCTGAAGTTGACGAGGTCATCCATGGTGTCACCAAACAGCTGGCTGTACATGAGGCAGAAGCCAAACTGCGCAAGGGCCATGGCAACAAACAAGAACCAACCCAATCCGGCGCCGCACACGTAGCGGCACACCTGCGAGTAGGTGGTCACATCGCTGCGGTTGATCGTCACCTTCACATCCACCAGCATCCGCGTACAGTCGATGACGGCGGCGCCCATGAGGACGGTGAGGATCACAGAGACTGCGTAGCCTGCATCGGGGTAGAAGGTGGGCAGTAGGTACACGCCGGTGCCGACGTTTGCTTTGAAGACGTGGAAGGCGGACTTGTAGATGTTTGTGTTCTCCTTTAGCTCACCGGCGGCGAGGCGGACGACAGTCGTGTCATCCTCGTCGTCTATTTCCAGGTACTCCTGCGCCTTCTGGTCGTTCTGGGGGACGGAGGGGTCGCCATGGCTCGCGTCCCCGTCGCCCTCCACCTCAGCCCCGCTCATGAAGTCCTTGATGAGGGTGCTGCGGTGACGTTCGTCCTCCATTTGCGTGAGATGTGCGGGTTCGTTGTCTGATGCGGTGCTCGGGAACCTGGTCATGCGTGCGAGCAGGAGGTGGGTGGGTGGGGATGGGTGGGGCGGTCAATCGAATTGGGGGGAGGGGGAGGGGGGTTATTGTGGTAAAGGGAAAATAAGGACGGGTCCAAAGGAAGGGGGGGGGGTGAGGGGGGAGAGGGTGGGTTGGTGAGGCCACTCCACACAGACTCCTTTCGTATGCGAGATGCGACGGATTGTTGGAAAGGGATGTGAATGTGTGTGCGTATTGGGAGAGGGAGAGAGGAAGGGAGAGGGGCGGAAATCGTGCGAGAGAGTATGGATCGCGGGGGCGTCACGGGACGAGTTGCTTGCCTCTGTGGCACAACGGAGATGGACTGTGATGGCGAAGTTTTACTGAAGACGCGTGGGGAAGCGAGAAGGGGGGGGGGATGGGGAGGGGAAGGCGACGACGATGAACGCAGCAGGCCAAGGGAAAGGAGAGGGAGGGGTATAGGCAAAATTAACTGCATAGCATAGTGTGGGGGGAGGGGGATGCCGGCGGATGTTGCCTGGCGAGCACCGAGAGGGCTGAGAGGTAGATCGGAGGAGGAGGAGAGGAGAGGAGAGGCGACGCGGGGCGCGAGCGGGCGAACAGCACTCACCGAAAAGGCCCCAAAGTGAATCGCACGTGTACGCCTGTGCGCATGCAGGCATGCGTGCGTCGGATCTCCGCCTTTTGTTTTGTCTTCGGTATTTGGTGCCCCGCAGAGGGACAGACGAGGCGGGTTTCTCCTCTTCCTGCGTATGCTGCCGCGTTCGGTTGGCGAAGGGGTAGTGGACGGAGTGACGATGAGGAGAAGGGCTGAGGGGGAGGGGGACGGGGGAGGGCTCTGTGCGCATGTACATATGCATGTGCGTCGGTGATGGCACTAGCACGTCCCACGACACGGACACGTGACGTATGGAGCAGCCGCCCTACTCCTGACTTTCGCCATTCCCCCCCTCTCCCCTGCCTCCATGGCTCACCCTTTCAGCCACGCGGACGCGTGCGCCAGAGCATTAGACGGAGCAAAGCAAAAACCGAAAATAAACACACCGAACACGAAGAAGAAAACACACACGAGAAGAGCAGCACCAGTGCTACTAGAGTCGAGGTAGCATTGGCCGTGCGCACGCCTGTCGTGAGCGCCAGCAAGTTGAGGCTGGCGACAACCGTACCACAGGACTGGAGACGCATACACACCTACACATTCATCTCACAAGAGAGAGGCCTGTGCATGTGCGACACCGCTCTCGATGGAGGCCTTGCTGTGACTGAGGTGCACAGTTAGCCCTTGCAGTTGTCGACGGCCCTCCTCAGCTACCTCACCTCGGCACAGAAGCAGCTAGTACCGTTGAAGGCATCTCTTGAGTTCCTCCGCATAAGCTTTGTTGAAGAGCTGAACGGCGGGGGACATCGGGGTGACCGCCGTGAAGGTGGCGCAGCAGGTGAAGCGCACCGTATAGAAGAAGAAGGCTAGGAGGCCCACGGTG
The DNA here is from genome assembly GCF_000234665.1 of Leishmania mexicana MHOM/GT/2001/U1103. Taxonomy (NCBI): domain Eukaryota; phylum Euglenozoa; class Kinetoplastea; order Trypanosomatida; family Trypanosomatidae; genus Leishmania; species Leishmania mexicana. The sequence goes on from NC_018314.1 coordinate 310,626, forward strand.
AAGATGACCTTTGCACAGAACAAGGCAGCCGAAGGGAGCATCTGGCTACGACGAAGCCTGAGGGCGCAAGGGGGTGGGGGTGGGAGAGAGGGAGTACAGATAGCTTTGATTGTATCAGGACTAAAGACAGACGCGCGCAGACATAGAGGTTGTCTGCGCGTGTGCTCGTACGTGTGTGGGGGGAGGGCGAGGGGGAGGGTGTGTGTGTAGGGGGTGGGGGGGGGGACGCAGAGGGCGCTCGTTGGCAGCAAGGGAAGACGCAGGAAGAGCGACAGTGAGGCGCGCGAGGCATGCCGCGCTAGCACAGGAGCGTCACGTGCACCAGCGGTGCCCGAGACAGCGAGAAGAGAGAAGCCAGGAAGTCCGGGCCACCAACGGTGATGCCACCACGTCTTGCATGTACATCTTCCCTGTCTATGTGTGGTAGTTCACCGCATTTTCGGGTGTGCGGCTGTCGTTCGCTTTTTCACAGCAGCGGCCTCAATCATTACCTTCACGCCCATAAACATGCACGCTAACGCGCCCCGGGAGGAGAAGAGGCTGAGAGAGGAGGAGAGACGGGTGAAGCTCAAGCCTTCCGGCGGCGCTTGTGCCCCGGGGCGTTGGGGTTCTCCCGCTCGTAGAAGCGTTGGAGGAGGCTGATGGCCTCTGCCTCGGTATGACCGCCCTCACTCACGTACCCGGGCCACCACTCACCACTACAGACGACCCCACCCTCATCAGCGCTGGGCGAGCCCTTCGACGTGCCCACGAAGTGTGGCATGCTGGCTGCTGACTGATCTGGTTGCGAAGGCTGTTGCAGCAGCCGCTGCTGTTGAAAAGGTGACGTGTGCAGCGCCAAGACGGTGCCGTTGCCGCCAAAGCGCGGGTTTCGACAGCCGAAAAAGACGTGAGCGATACGGTTGTAGAGCAGCATCGCACCGCACATCACGCACGGTTCAACAGTGACGTAGAGGACATAGTCAGCCAGGCCGGACAGTGGCGGGGTAGTTGGTGAGGAGGTCGATCCGCTTTCTTTCTCTTCCTCAACGAGTCCGTTCTCTCCTTCGCCAGCACCGGCTTTACTTGACCTCGCACCCGCGCTTCCGTCTCCGCCTCTCGTTGCACTATCGATAAGCTTCTGAGCGGCGATGAACTCTGCGTGGGCCAGGGCATGGTGCTGCAGATTCGTTTGATTACGGCCACGCGCAGCGATGCACGACTCGACCAGCTGGTCGCAGCTGAGCGGCGGGGCTGCGTGAGGTGACGCATTGACCACATCGTCCGACAGCTGCAGCGCGAGCTTCGCGTACACCGTTTCATTGGTGTCCGTGCGCACCAGCACGCAGCCAACAGGCACTTCACCCTCTTCCAGCGCCAGCTCGGCTTCCTTGAGGGCCGCGCGCATGAAGGCATCGACATAGTGCACAGACATCGATGCCGGAGGCCCGCAACCCCCGTGCCCGTCTTCACTCGCTAAAAAAAAGGCCAGTGGGACGGCAAGCGTGCACCGCGCAGCGACGGCGCACGAGTGGGAGGGGGGAAGGCGAGGAGGTCCACTGACACACGATTGCCGCGGTGAAAGACAATGGACACAGTATAAGAGGTCGGGGAAGGGCAGAGGAAGGGAAGGGAGGGGGGGGGTAGTGCTTCGATTTTCACTGACATATGCGCCATCACATGGAATGCGTGGCACACAGCCAAGCTGAGGTCCGCACATCCAGGAACCAACACAAGTTCACATGGAGGGAGCGCGCGCGTGATGCTGCGGGAGAAGCTTCCCTCCCTCCCTCCTCATCCGCTCTTCTCTGGTTCGCTGCAGTGGCGGAGGCGGGGGGGGAGGGCAAGAGAAGGACCAAGAGACGCAGAGCATGTCAGCCACTCTCGCTCCGCCATGTGTGCTCACCCTGCCAGACCGTTCGTGCTTGTTTGTTTTCGGCTTCTCTCGCCTTTTTCCGCGCCTCCTCTTCGCCGGCGACTGCCCCCGTGCTCAGAGGGCATGACTTTAGAGGATGGCGGAAGCATGCGAGAGTAAAGGAAACAGGCAGTCTGGATATCACATGGGACCACACATCATGGGGAGGCGCACACGCACATGTGTGTGTGCCTGCGCGTGCGTGGGCTCTGCTGTCTCCGAGATATGGTTTCCCTCTTGTTGTTTATCTAAAGCTGTAGGCGTAACACAGACAACCATACGACGGAGGAGGACATCGCCGCCCACACTTTACCACCGCGGCCCCCCTCTCAGCGGCCATTTTCTGTTGGTAACGACGAGCGCACTCTGGCAGCCCTACTCCCCGCCCCGCAACACACACACGCACATGACGCACATCGAGCGGAGTAGAAGGAGAGCAAACACGTGAATGCCGACAAACAACCCCCCCGCACCATCCCTCAAGCCCCCCAAAACCCCAAAGAAAATGCCTCTCTGTCGTTCGTTCGACGACCAACCATGCGGACTGGCGGGCATCAGGGTAGGTGCATAGGTATAGATGGATTTGTATGTATACATGATTTACTGTTCTGTGCTTGCCGTCGATGGGGTCTGTATTCTTCCTACCATCGCCGCAGCGTTTGTCTTCCCCTCCTCTTCCTCCCGCCGCCTCTTGTTGCGCTCTCTCGACTTCGACGCCGACACACACACACACACACACACACACCGGTTGCGCTCTCACGGATATTTTGGTATGTGGGGATTAGGGGTCAAGAAGGAAAGGATGCGGGGAGGCGGCGGAGGTGGAGGAGTGGCGAGGAGGGAGACTCCTGTTGGCCACGCTGCCACCAGCCCCCCTTTCCTCCCCACCACACACACATGCTCACACTCAGATGTGCAGTCGCGCCAACTACCAAAAAGGACACCAGCGACGGACAGCCTCACGCAACGCGGAGTGTAAGAAGCCGGAGGGAGACACACGATACAACATGACGTGAGCGAAGGAGCGTTGGGTCGACAGAAGAGAAGGGCAAGGGGGGCATCGAGGAAGGCACGTCCATGGGGGGGGGAGGCAGCGGACTCTGGCGAGAGTAACGACGAGAGCAAGGGCGCGCAAGGGGGGGGGAGGGGGAGGGCGAGATACCCCCACCCCACTCCCTCAAATAAGGAGCAAATACACGCTGGGTTGGCGACCTTGGTGTGCCAAGGCGGCCTGTACCTGTGCCAGCACACGCATCTTTGTGCATGTATACGTACACACACGCTGCAGCGGCATCAACGGCAACCACACAGACGAGCTATACGGTAAAACAAACAAAAAAAAGATCAAGAGAGGTGGAAGAGGGAGGAGAGAGCGAGTACATCCGATTGCGCCAGCCACGGCATACCCTCCCCCCTCCCCCCTCACACACACACACGCACACACACACACACAGATCCAAGATGGGGGGGGGCAGGTACTGCTGCTCTTGCTTCTGCGTCCCATCACCTCCATCTGCTTCACAGTATGAGTTGTTTTTCGAGAGCGGAGAGGAGGAGGGGGGGGCAGGTAGTCAGGCGTGTCCTCGAACGACTCCCGTCTATTTGTTCCATTTTACCCTTCTCCTCGCATCCATCAGCTGTGCACATCTGCGCGCGCACACGACGACCGGGGGGGGGGAGGACGACGTAGCGGTATCTTACTCTCCACTGAAGATGTTGTAGGTCTGGCGGTTGGCGTAGCCGGCGCCGGGGCGAAGGCCACGGCCAGTGCTGGCTGACACAGTCTGCTGCTGCGGTTGCTGAGGAGGAGGCTGTTGCTGCCGTTGTTGGGTAGGCACCGCACGGTGATCGTCCGTGTTGTGGTCATACACATGGCCACCACCGTAGCAGCCCTCCGTCTGGTCCGTTTTCCACGACAGCTCCGACTGGCCGAGTATTTCCTTCATCGCGTTGCCGCTGCAGCCCTCGCGGTACAGGCGGCTCTGTCGCACGCACGGACGATCGCCGAGCATGTTGCCCTGGTTCTGCGTCAGGTTGGGGTCGTTTGTGTGATGGTGGCCGGACATGATGCAGCTGTTCGGTATGCCGTGCGTGTATGGCAAAAGACGGCGCTCTGCGTGTGTGCGGTGCAGCAGGGGCGGCAGGCGAGAGAGGGAGGGAGAGCTTGTGTGTCTGAGAGAGAGAGAGACGTCTACGTACGTCACCACCACGACAGTGTGACGGAGGAGGAGGAGGAGAAAAAACGAAAGAAGAAGGGAGCACACGACTGTCTGTGTTCGTGTTGATGTTTCTGTGGTGGTGGAGTGGGGGGGGGGTCGTAGTGGAAGGCGGAAGAAGAAGAGAAAGAGGCCAGCTGCTTCTGTGCAGCACGTGACGCGTGTGGAAGCGCGTGTGCATGCCGTAACGCACGGCATGAAGTTGTTGAGGGGGAGGGGGGGGGGAACGCCGAGGATGGGATGAGAGAACGATGCAGCACAAGGAGGGTTGGGTGAGGGCAATCCGGCTATTGCCGTGTCCTTCGTCTGCGTGTTGTCGGCGTTGCGCAAGGGCAGCACCGCAACAGCGCTGGAAAAGGAGGGAGAAAGGGGTGTGCGTGCGATCGGTGAAATCTTTGCTGTTTTTTTGTTTTGCAGGGGGGATTGGGGACAGCGGCACACAGAGGGTGTCGGTGGTGAAGAAGCGTACCAACCGCAGAGCACGCACCTTCATCTCCCCTTCACCGTCATGGGCGTGTATGTGCACCGCCCCTTTTCCACTCGCTCTACCTTCCCCCATCACAAGGGGCGCACTCACCACGTACCTCTCTGGAGTTTGCCCGCCTTTCCATTTTGTTTATATTATAATCTTTGTTGGTTTCATGACTCCCCCTCCTCTTCCACTTCCGTGGCGTCCCCCCCGCCCCGCCTTCCTTTGGCCTGCGGTGCGAAGCTGTCCTTCTCGGCCGATGCCTTGGGACGGCACTCGTTGGCCATTCCTCCCTCCTCGCACCACACACACACACACACACACACACAACATGCCCCCAGAAACAAAACACGCGAGGCCTACACACACACACAGATGCACCACTACCTGCAAATGGTGCATTGGCACCTTTCCTTTGCCAGCGTGCGCCAGAGGAGAGAGACGGAGTTACATGGAGGCCATATGGGCGAGTCCGCGTATTCGTGTCCATCGATCCGGCTTCTGGGGAGGGAGGGGCGGCGGCGGTGGTGGTGGTGGTGGTGTGTGTGTGTGTGTATGATCGAGCTGCTTACACCGAGAGGGTCATATGCGTATATGTCTGTGTTCGTGTGTGCTGGCGAGAGTGCGGAGCCGCACGTTCTTCCAGCTTCCTGCCTCAGCGGGATGGCGACATGAAGGGGATTCCCCGCATGGTGGGCGGCGGACTTACTCTGGAAACACGAAGAGCGGGGATAGCAGGAGAGAAGGGGGGGGGTCCATGAAGTCATGATGACAGGTGGAGTACCGACGTCACTCGACACCCCCGATCTCGTCGCACCGTTTCGACCTGAGAAATGTGTACGAAGAAGAGCAATACAAAAAATAATTACAGCATATATGTATACACACACCTATATATATATATGTATATATATATATATAGGTGCGCGTGGGTGTGCGGGTATACTTCACAGGGACTGGCACACGGCCACATGCTGGCGTAGGCGATGACAGAAAAGAAAAATGTCAAAGGCGAACGCAAGAGAGTTGGCCGGCGGCCTTCCACGCCTACTGGGCGCACGCCTTCACCACCCTACAGGACGGATGTTCTCTGTGCGTGTGTTGTATGCAACAGATGTGGAAAACATGCTCACGAATACGTAGCTGCGCCCGCTCACATACGAGGCAGCCAAGGCGAGATGGGGAGGGGGAGGGGGAGGAGGGCCCGCGTAACACAGAGACAACAGAAGACGAGGGGCAACGACGGAAACAGCACAAAAGGACGAAAACAAACGAAAGCCAGAGGGTAGGGGAGCGACCGCTGACAAGAGAAAACCAATACGACAGAGAAACGGGGGTGATGGGTGGGTGGGGTGGGGGAGAGAGGACCAGGCGGAGGGCCCGCACGCTCCGTGAAGAGTGTGTTGCCGCCGCCGCTGCCGCCCTCGCCCATCCCCACCTCCCCCCTCCCCAAACGCCGCACCGCGGCATACGTTTGCCACATGAAAGACACAACAAACGGCAAGAAGAAAGCAAGTCACTGCCATCGGCTCAAGCCACTCGTACTAGACGGAAAGACGGCGAGGAGGAGTGGCGGTGGGTGGGGAGAGTGGGGGGAGGGGAGACACACGCACGCGCCCACACACGACGACAGAACTTTAGACGAGGAAGTGACCGATTAACAAGACACGGATACCACCCGAGCATATCGACAGGAGCGTTGGCAGGAGCGACGGGGGAGCTGCACGAGTGGGACACCGGCAAGCCACCACAGAAAGGCACGCCAACGGAGACCAGAATGAACAACAACAAAAAACGGAGCACCATCGTCGAAGAGGATCGTGGGGTGGTAGGGAGAGGACGAGGATAACGAGAGGGAGGTCACGTTGGGGGGAGGGAGGGGGGTGACCACAGCGGTGTGTGTGTGTGTGTGTGTGTGTGTGTGCCTGAGGACCAAACACAACGCACGTGGCGGCACAAGGAGTGCGGTGGGTTAGGATGAGGTGCGGGGCCAAGCATGAGAGAAGAGCGCATCAAGCCACAGGGGCACCACAGTAAAGGCACGACGAAAAAAGAAAAACGTGTTTGGGAGGAAAGGGAGGTGCGCCACGAAGGGCGGGGACCCCCACGGATAATACAGGTAAACACAAACAACGCATACACCCGCACGCGGAGATTGGGAAAGTGCCGCAGCAGCGCCAACAGAATAGGAGGAATACAGCCAGGAAGGGGGGAGGAGGAGGCGGAGAGTGAGCGTTTCTGTGCACGTGCACCCCCTCCCCCCAACGCCGGCCCTCTCTCTCACACACGCACACAGCAGAGATGAACGGGCCAGAGGAGGGAAAAGGGTGGTGGGTAGTGGCCCACCGAGAGAGACGGACGGACCCGCCCACATGACGTCCTAGAGGCGCAGACCGAAGATCCAGCTTTCGATGGCTTGTTTCTTCGTCTTGACAGTGTCCAGCGCCACACGCATCCGCTCCGCCTCCACCATGGACGCCATCGTCAGTGCCTTGCTTTCCCGGAGCTCGCGCTTACTGTGCGGCTGTCGCTCTGGTGCGGCGGCGCCGCTCGACTTCCGCTTCGCTGCCGCGCTGCTGCTTGCTGCCGCTGTCGCATTCACATGCGCGCCGCCGGCGCTTTTGCCGTGCTGCTGACTCCCTCTGCTCGAGTGTTCTTTACCCGCCTTGCTGGTATGCGTTAGGGGAGGCAGCGACAGAGTCGCGCTGCCTTGCTCCGGTATCCGTGGAGACCAGAAGCTCATAGCCAAGTGCCCCCCCACCGCCGCGTCTCCGGCGTGCTCTTCAGACCCGATTGAGTAGCTGCTGCTTCCACTCGGGTTGACGCCGTTGCTGGAGCCATCGCTGATGGTATATTCGGCCTTTGCCGCCGCCGCCGCGTTGGTGGTGGTGGGCTTCAGCGACAACGTGACGAAGGGCTCCTTTTGCGGTTGCGCGTGCGGCCGCAAAATGGTTGGAGACGTCAAAACGTGAGCCTTGTAGTAGTAGCCCGCCGCCGCCGCCGCCGGGGTCATGTTTGCGCGGTAGCGGCGCACAAGCGCCTCCAGGCCACGGCGGTTCTCCTCCGTCTCGCGCCGCTTCTGCTCATGAATGACGAGCTCCGTCTGGTACGCCGCTGCCAGATACGCGAGGCGCTGGCGGTGCTGCTGCGCGGCCATAGCACCGGTGGGCTTCATCGGGCTGGAGCACAGGAGGCAACGACTACCGTAGCTGCTGCATGGCGGGCCGGCGTCGCTGTAGTCGGACAGGCTCGACGCGCGGCTATGCGCCCGCGGCGCCTCGGTGAACGATGGAAGCAACTCCGACCCGCCATCGAGGAGAAACTGCAGTGGATTGCCCATTCCGACCGACTCCGCGGCTTCGGCCTCGCGCACCAGCTGCTTGCGCTGCATCTTCTGCTTCTTCTTCTCGATGCGCTTCTGCAGCTTTGACACGATCCACTCCGTAATGAACGGTCGCTTGCCGCTCCCCGGCGCGTTCAGGCCATTGTTGAAGTCGGACGATATACCAGTGAGCGAGTCCTGCAGATGGCAGCGCTGCAGCAGTGAGTCGTAACAGCCGCTGCCGTTGGCGAGTGAGGTGGCGAACAGATCGGTGGTGCCCTCGCCGCTGCCCCCAGCCGACGCATTGTCCATGGCGCGGTAGGTCACGCAGACGAGATCCTCGGAGTTGCGCGGCGCCGCAATGTCGGTCGACACCACTTTTCCGCCGTCTGCAAACACACCAAGCGTTTGACGGCTGCTCGCCGCTATGGTGCTGTTCGGTGCACCGAGGCCTGCAGCAGCTGCTGAGCCGGTCACGGAGGAGTCTACAGCGTGGGCCTTAGCGCCCGCCACTGCTTCGGCCTGGTCACTGCCAAGCGCATCCTGAGTTCCCCGAGTTTTGCTGCTGGCGATTGTGGAGAGGCGGCTCGAGTCTCGCGCGTGCGTGGACGCCGCTGCTTCGGTTGCTGTGGCGGCGGCGGCCTGCTCCACGGTGCGCAGCATCACCTCACCCGCCTCTACGGGAGAGGACGGCATCCAGTCCTGCCAGCGGAGCCCGTCGAGACCGGCCCCGAAGGCGCAGGATGAGGTCGTGGTGATGCTGAGCATCTCGAGCGCCTCCTCGTCGCGGTGGTATGGGTCATCGCAGCAGCGAGGGATGTGAAACAGGAAGCGCGGTGTGCCGAAGGTGGTATCCTCGTGCTCGTCTCCCATTTCGTCGCTCTCTTCCTGTCCCTCGTCCCACCGCGCCTTCGCGTTGCGTCCATCACCCGCTGTGCTCGCGGATGCGGCGTTCTGCAAAAAGTTGGCGTGACAGTCCGCCAGCGACACAACGCAGAGCGGGCTGCCAGACGGCGGTGGCGACGGGGACGGCGACGACTGGCGCGCAGTCGAGCGGTGGTGCGGGGTGGTCAAGGATGTGCCTGGCATTGCGCGTGCCGAGGTGCACCGCTCATGGCTCAGGTAATAGCTGCATTCTTCTGCTTCAGCAATGGCGCCGCTGCGGACTGCGGCGCGATGGGCGTCGAAGGCGAGTCGGCCAGCCATTCCAGGGCACCGCGCCCCCGGTAGTGGTGGCGGGAACCGGGAGCGGCGGCGCTGGCACTCCGGCCGCTGGTACTTGCAGAAGACCTGAGGTGCTGCGGCGGTTGGGGTAGCCGTGGAGGTGGCCAAGTACGGTGAACGAGGCAGGCCCAACGAGGTGCGCTGTGCACCCTGTGGAAAGGTGCTGCCGATTGTGCCCAGCGAGGGTGTTTGTAGGGGCGGGTGGCTGAGGAGGGACGTCGACGCGAGAGAGCAGCTCGACATCCGCTGGTGCGAGGGCACTAAACCGGAAGAGCTGCGTTGCTGCGTCCTACAAGGCGGTGTTGCCGGCTCCGAGAATATGAAGTTGTTGCTGTTGCCGAGGTAGCTCGCGTGCGGCCCCGTGGAGGTGCCGTGACCCCAAACTGTGGACATGGCTGGGGTGGCTGTGAATGTAGCGAAGCTGTTGTTCTCGAGCCACGCTGTGCTCTCGCTGGGGGCGTAGAGGCGTGCCTCCGTGTACGCCGGATGCCAGAGTGACCGCGCCTGCAGATCCCTCTTGCTGTCACGCCGCGTGAGCGGCGCCATCGAGCATGGCATGAGTTGCGGAGGCGAGGCCAAGTATTGCTGTGTTAGCTGTACAGAGGAGGCGTGGCTGCAGTAGGCAGCGTTGCTGTAGTCGTCTCCACCCTCGCCAGTCGCGAAAAGATGCAGAGAGGACTCGGCACTGAGCTGGTTGGTGGTTGGTACCTCTGTGTGGGAGTGCTGCTGCGGCGCAGAGATGAGGCTCCACTGCTGCAGCTTCTGGTGTCGATGTTGAAAGTCGCTGCACGACGGGTTGGAGGCTCCGTGCGCCGTCGGTGGGCTGAAGGCCACCGTGCCCGCCGCGGAGGCAGCCGATGAATTTTCGTGCGGAAAATAGGGGCAAGGGCCTGTGTCGCACCCCGCGGCGACAGACGATGGGCTCGAGTGTTCCTGTTGCTGCTGCCGGCGCAGGAGGAATGAGCGATGCCGTTGCACCATCACCGTCTTCACGTTGAGCGGCGGGGGCGTGTCCTTACCTCTTCCGGGATTGGCGGCAGCAGCCTCTCTGATCGTCGCGCTCCGCATCATTATCTTTGGCTCAGCCGCCGCGGAGGCGTAGAGGGGTGTCGAGGTCACAGACGGCAACGGGGACTGTGTGGCGGAGAAGGCGCTTCCTGCGTGCGCACCCCCACCATCGCCGGCGCCGGTTGTGGGGGTGACACTATTTACTAGCGTGGGGCTGTCCAAGTTGATCCACACCTTTCCGCTCGGCCTGGGATCAGAGAAGCTTCGACTGCTCGTGTTCAGGGGGCACGGGCGCTGAGTGTCCACCACATCACGGGGACCGCCGCCTTTTTGCTGTTGTTGCTTCTGCTGCGGCACATGCGGGGACAAGAGGGCGCAGGAGAGAGCGGATGCCATGGACTGCGAGGCGGACGGGTTTGCCGGGGCCAAGCTGGACGGCTGATTCGGGCTCGACCCTCGATCTGTGCTGCGGTTGAGACTGTGGTGATGTGTCGACCACGTGCGCGCAGTGCTGCACGTGTTGGCGGTCACGTACGTGACGTGGAGGCGATTCGGTCCTCTGGCAGAGGCAACACCACCCAATGAACCGCGAAGGCTGTGGGGGCCGACCGGGCCCATCGTGCCGAAAGGGTTGCATGAGTTCCCTGCCACGACCACTTGGCGCGAGTAATAGTAGGAGCCGTACGTCGCGGCCTCGTCGGCGCAGTCCTGCGCAGGAGAGCGAATGATGAAAAGTGAGTTCCGCCGGCGGACAACGCTGTGGAGGTTGGCAGAGAAATTATCTGCGCTGGACGGCGTTGGCAGCTCCGAGCCAGAGATGCTGAGCGCTGCCGTCCGCGCCGCCGTGTTCGTGCTCTGAGAAAGGATCGTGGTGCCCTTCAGCGGTGGATGTCGGGAGAAGGGGCGGGCCGGAAGTGCGCCGCTGTTGCTGTCGTTGATGGAAGCGTTGCTGGGAACAACAGACAAGGCAGCTTCCTCGTCCTCGCTCTCACCGCGCATGCGTGCTTGTGAGCGCGCAGCGGCACGGCCGGGGGTAGAGGAGGGGGAAGCACGTCTTCCTGTAGCTGCCGTGGTGGTGGTGGGGTCACCGGCTTCTCTATCACTGGAGCACAGTTTCTGCTCTTTCTGCAGCGGCGCGTCAGCGCGTGGAGTGGTGTCGGACAAGAAGGCGCCAGTCATAGCACTGGGGGGGCGTGGGGTGGACCGACCCACTGTCGTGGCGGCGTCAGAGAAGTTCACCGATCCTGGCACCCGTGGCGGCGCGAAGTCCTGATGCGGCACCTTTTCCTTGGCTCCGCCGTACTGCTTTCCGTCATACGCGCCCGCATCCACCGCGGCTTCTCGGCCACCCAAGCTCGACGACGGCCCTGCGAGGCGAATCCACTGCTGCAGGTACATCGCGTTCTCCGGCTGCGCGAGGGCTGGGTACTGTGCAAAGAAGCGACGCCGCCGCTGCCGTGCACCGCTCCAACGAATCGTCACGTGCACAGGCCGATGCCCGTTTCGACTGGCCGCCTGCCTTCCTCGGTACGGCGGGCTGTGCGGAAGGCGAATGTTAAGTGGATCGCGGATGTAGCCTGGTCTCTCGCTGCCGTTGTCACTGTCCGCAGCGACGCTGCCGATGGTGCTGCTCGAGTTTCTAGCGGCTTTCTTTTTCTGCGTCGCGGCTGACCCGCTGCTAGGACCGCCTGTGGTCGTTGCCGCGGCGCTGCTGCGCACCGTCTTCCGTTTCGTGTCGTTCGCGTCGACATGCACCGACTTGGGTTTATTATGGTCTCCCTTCGATGTGGCAGCTGCGGCGGAGGGGGAGTCGTTGGCGACACTCGTAGGCACTTCGTCGGACTCTTTCTTTGCCGTGGCCACTGCCGCCTTCTTGACGGTTGCTGCTGCTGCTGCGCGGGTGAGTGGAAGCGATACGCTCTTCGCCGCCGCGCTGCCAGTGCGTTGTGATGGTGACGCGTTCGCCAAGGGACTGGGAGCGGGGTGAGCGGCGGCTACGACCTTGACCCGGCTGCTGGCCAACGCGGAGGAGCTCTCCTCGGGGGCGCTGGTACTCTTGCTTTTATGGACCGCTGCTGTGGTTGCGCCTGCTGCGTGTGTCGACGACGTTGCCCCCTTCGCCTTCGTTTTCGCTGCTGCTGCTGCTGCCGGGTTTGCAGTGACGACCAGCGAGCTGCTGAGCTTTCTGGCTCGCGTAAGTGACGACGCGCTGGAGGTGGTCCGTTGAACGCCAACAACAACGTGCGCTGCCGAGGTTGTAGAATTCAAGCTGGGGCTCTTACTGCAGATTCGCCGCTTCGCCTTCGCCTGCGATGCGTCCTTTTGTGTCTGCTGCTGCCCCGGCAGAGCTGCCCCGCCACGACGACTTCGACAGCCGGCCTTCACGGGCTCCTTGCGCTTGCGCTTCAGACGCAGGCTGAAGGTCTCAAACGGATTGAACACGCCGCCGCCACCGCCGCTGCTCTTCTTACTTTCATCTTGGCCGGCGACCGCCGCCACAGGCGGGGAGGCCCCAGGCGCTTGGCACCGGGGTCGCTCTTCAGCCTCCTCGATATCACGGGTTGTCCTGTGGTAGTGCGGGGCCGGCCAATGGCGGCGCAGCTCGGCACGACAGCTGGGGTGCAGGCTGATGTGCCACGCCAGGTCCGACAGGAATGCTCGGTTCATCAGCCTTGCCTCCCCCCTCCTTCTCTCCTTTGTTGCGCGTGTTTGCGTTGTGGCGGCTGGTTGGTGTTGTTCACCCTCTGGTCCGCGTCAGCGATGTGCGCGCCAGAGTAGGAGAAGGAGGAGGAGGAGGGGGAGGGCGGGAGGAGAGAGTCGCTCCAACACAAGCGCCGTACGGCACCGCAGCTGAAGAGGTGGTTGGGAGGTGTGTGCGTACGCGTACGCGTGTGCGTATGTGTGTGTGTGTGAGGTGGGGGAGCACCCCCACTAAGAAATACGAAAAAGACGAATCACAGACCAAGTTGGAGGGCGGCGTCGACAGACGGGGTGGCGAGAGATGTAAAGGCAGCGGCAACACCACAGAACAACAACAGGCGTCCACCCGTACTCGCCGATGATCGCCGGCCCCAAAGTGGCTCGGGGTTGACCGTGTTGCGTGGCCTTTGAGGATGTGTGGGGTGGGGCCAGCGGTTGGTGGGGGAGGGGGGGGGGGCAGTGAGAGAGGAGGAGGAGGAGACCTTGGATGGGGGATGGGAGGGGAGGTGCGCGTGCGTGTGTGTGAGGTCACATGAACAGCATGCACACACACACACACACGCGCACACAACGACAACACCGAAAGCGAGTACACCGTCAAGCGTTACGAACTTTTACACAGGGAACGCCTTTCCGCCTTTTCTTTGTATAAAAGCCTCGCCCTCCCGCCGTCGCCGTCGCTGTCCAACCGGGATGCTTGTGTGCGAGGGGAGGGTGTGTGTGTGTGCGTGTGTGCGTACACGCAACTCTAGACGGCAGGAGAAGACAGGCAAGGATAGGGACGAAGACAGAGAAGCAGGGCACACAGCAGCAGCAGCACAAGCAGCAACAGCGGGTGGCGAATAGGGAAGAACATGCAGAGCAGGGTAAGAAATGACGAGAGAAAGTGCAGCGCACCTGGTCATGTGAGTCTGGCTGACGGTTGGAGGGGGAGGGGGCAACGCATCATGGCGGGGAGGCTTCGGGTGGGGTGCGGCGGCGGCGTCATCTCGGCCTTACTTCCAGCATTGCGTATGCCCACACCACGCCTCTCCCCCAGCTCACGCGCTCGCGTGCGTATTCGGCTTTACACCGGACCGTGCCCACCCACACACGGAGTAGAGAAGCGCTGTCTTGCGCGCCTGTGCGACTTTACGGCTGCTCCACTACTACTTCTCCGCCTTCTGCTGCCAGCGCGGCCACCACGCGTCCAACGGCGTCACCGCATCCGTACTGGAAGGCGGAGAAGTTCACGTGCGTGTAGCCGCGAGCGCGGAGGTCGCGCACAATGTCCACCGTGATGGCCGCCATCCGCTCCTGGAAGTCGGTCTCCGCCCTCTCCTTCGCCTCTACATACGCATCGATCGCGTGGGAAGACACTACGCTGCGCAGCGTCTCCACCGCGGTGTGCAGAGCCCCCTCATACTCGCGCAACGCACGCCGGAATGGCGCACTCGGGATAACCTTGAGCTGCAGCGTCGAGCGCAGAAACTGTTCCCCCCGCAGCGGCGCCATCAACCCCGGCACTACGACGAGAGAGGGCGATGATGACGGCAGCGCCGACGCTGCTTTTGACTGCAAGCATGGCACACTCGCTCCCCTCGCCTCGGCGGCGGCGGCGCCATCTCTGTCGTGGGTGCACAGAACGCCTCTGGCGGGCGGTGCCGACGAGCGCAGCGCGCTCCGTATGTCCTCTACGTAATCGAAAAACTCTGTGGCAGAGGTGATCATCTGCGTCACGACCACGCGGGCGCCTGCACTGCCACACCCGTCCCAAGCGCCGTCTGCGACGCATTGCCGCGTTCCAGGTGGTCTGAGAAACGCCTTGTCCGCAACTGTCCGCCGCGTGCATGCGGCGCGCACGCTTGGCGGGTAGTAGGACGGCGTTGTCCACAGACGACGCACGGCGCCGAGGCGAGTGAAAAGTGCTTCAGCTGCCTCCACACAGGACTCGAGCGACGGAGGACGTGGGTCACTGTGTGTTCCCTGGGCCCGCCGAAGCTGCGCCTCCGTGTCGGCAAAGACAGTGTCTACTTCGTCAAGAAAACGAAGCGAGGCCAACGTCTGGCAGGGCGAGGATGACTGCGCCGACGGCACAGCCGCAGCGGTCGCGGCATCGGCTCCCTCTTGTGCGGCTCCCCATTGTCGGTCCAGCACATGGCCCTGCGGGTACCCGCCTACGCACAGGCATACAGCTGCGCCAGCAGACTCGCCACCGGCGATTTTAGGTATCGCTTCACCGTCGCGACTTCTGAGAGTGGAGTGGACAAAGCCCAGAAAATCAACGCCATCCGCGAAGTCGACGTACGGGTTTGGGGACGGCGACGGGGAGGGGACCGACGCGGATGCTCCGTCCTTCTGCGCGGCTATCATGCGCTGCCGGGTGTACCCGCCGTCATCACCGCGCAAGACCATCAGACCACGGCTGCGGTGGCGAGCCGCTGGGCCCAGCTCGGTAGCGGGTGCTGTCGAGGTGCGGCCGATGAAGTCAGCTAGGACGGCGGCTGTTCCGCCCCGGCTCGCACCCGTCAGCGTCGCTGTCGTCGTCGTCCGCTCTGTAGAAACAGAAGAAGAGGATGTGTGCTGCTTCGGATGCTGCTGCGAGTCCCGATTTCCCCCTTGTGTGCTCTGCACCGACTCCGCGTGGCGCGTGGCGCGCGTGGCGGTGACAGTGAGGACAAGACCCACATCTGCCGCGACACATTGGTGGAGGTATGAGAGTGCCTGTTGGGTTGCAGACACCTCCGTCGCGTTCGCCGACTCGTCTGCGGTGTCCGCTGCAGCGGAGGTGAAGTACGGGCTGTAGCTCGTGCAGGTGATAAAGGTCGGGTGTGGGACGTGGCGCAGCAGCGTACTGATGTGTGTCTCAAAGGCCGGGGTGGCGGCTGGAGCGGGTGGCGGCACCACGACGAAGCTGTAGGATATGTGGCGCGGCGCTGCAGCGGCATGTTCAGTGGTGATCTTTGCCACACTGTAGTTTTGACCAGCAAAGAGCGGCAGTGTGGGCTGCAGCAGCTGTAGGTGACGCCATAGCGGCGGGGTACTTATCATAATGGTCCGCGAGAGGCACGAGCGCCCGGGGAGGAGGGAGGAGGGGGAGACCGACACGGCGGCAGCAGGGAGGGACAGCGTAGGGGTCCGTTGTTAACACTCGCACTGCGTCCGCGCGCGCGTGCGCTCCGCCGGTTGTGTGCGCGTGTGCACGAACGTGAAGGCAGGCGGCACAGGAAGGAGAGGAGGGGGTTGATGCCCACAGAACACGGTGGAGTTACGGCTTGCACCGCGCCAGTCGCGCTAGACGTCCGGAAATATGACGGTGCCGTAGGTAGCGCCAGAGCAGCCACTTATATCGATGGTGAGCGACAAGCGGCGGGTGCGTGTGTGTGCGGCGTCGCCCGGCAGCCGCCGTGACAGGAGAAGGTGCGGCGCAACGAAGGTGGTGAAGGGTCATCTCTCCGAGGCTTGCCCGCGGGGAGTGTGGGTCCCCGCAACACGCTTTACACACGCCGCATGCCGTGATAGGCAAGTTGGCCAAGATATGTTCTTGACAAGAGAAGACCGAGCGCAAGAACATGTCTGTGTGTGTGTGTGTGTGGGTGGGTGCGAGGGAGCGTGGCAGCAGCGTCAGGGCCATGCCCAACGAACAGCAGAGTTGCGTACATGGCAACTTGGCTGCTTCCGTCTCCCTTCTCTCTCGCCGTGCCTCACTGCTCCGTGGACGCACGACGCTGTGCATCGTAGGCCGCCAGCAGCTGCGCCACTCGCACATCCACCTTGTCGTTGAACATTGTGAAGAGGTGCACCCGCGCCTGCCCATGTCGCTGAAGGTCGTGGAGGAGATCCACTGTCTCCGACAGCCACAAAGACGTGAGGCGGCAAGACGCGCAACGCCGTACCTCACGTACGCGCGCTTCAACTTGGGCAACGCAATCCTCGCTGACCTCTAGTGTCGCCGCAGAGACGTCGCTCTCCGTCAGTGCTTGCAAGAAGGTGTCGTCCTGCAGCGCCGGCTCCCTTTTCCTCCGAGGGTGCTCGTCGGCGAGCTGCCGCCATGCGCTCATGAGCTCGCTCGCGTACACCTCCAGGGCTTTCTGCATGCGCGCGCTGGGAATCACTTTGGTGTAGTACAGCGACCGCAGCAGTACGTGCACATCGGTAAGATGTGGCAGCAGCACACCAGGGATGACGGAGATGGGTGAGAGTACGGTCGGTGCGGCTGCGTGTAGGGGGTGCTGCTGTTGGGGATCGTCACCAGCCGGCTCCGGCTGCTCTCCACACGCTGCAGTGGCGGCCCAAACACCCAGCCCACGCTGTATTTCTGCCACGAAGTCCGTAAACTCCTTCGCTGTTGTGATCATCTGCGTCACAATCACGGGGGCTGCGGCGCCATTGTGCAAGCTGCCTCGCCGAATGCAACGATGCTGGAGCTCGCCAGGTGACCTCAGCAGCACCTTCTCGCGGAGCATTCGATGTATACAGGCGGCTCGCACATGGGGCTCGTAGCTGGAGGAGGACGTCCATAGTCGCCGCACCGCACCGAGTCGTCCCAGGGTGCGGCACAGCTCCTTTAGCTCGGGCATGACAACCGGCGGCGTGGAAAGGTGCCGCGCACGCGCACTGGGCTCGTCGGAGGCCGCGGATGGAGCACCATCATTGACACTGGTATCGCTGGACCTCTTCTCGGCCGGTACC